>NW_024081343.1:994016-1028779 GCF_003009895.1 Hyaena hyaena
TTGTAAAAAAAATAAATAAATAAAAAATAAAAAAGAAAACTATAAAAAATAAATAAAAATAAAAAAATAAAAAATAAAAAAAAAATAAATCTATACAAATTTAATCATGTCTTTTGAAGCAAACAAAAACAAAAACAAAATAAAACCTGCCTGGGTCAGGATGATATGCGATGTTTAGTTGTCATGCATATTTAGTCCTTTTAATTTTAGACAATTTGTCCCTCTTTTTTGGTTTTCATGTCCTTGCTATTTTTTAAGAGTACAAGGCAATCATTTTGTGGAATATATGTCAGTCTGAATGTCTAATATTCCTTCCTGATTTTAACTGATATTGTGTTATTCTCAGTACTTCATGTCAGAATATCATGATAACAATTTGTCTCATTACTGATGATCTTAACTTTGATCACTTGCTTAGGACAGTATTTACCTAGTTTCTACAACTGGAAAGTTACTTTTCTTTTCCTTTTGTCATTAATAAATACCTTCTTAACCCATAAGCTTAACAACCATTGGTTAGTTTTGCCTGAATTAATTATTACCATTATATTTTTGTAAATGAAGTTTTTCTAATTGTATCAATCTTTTTACATCTATTAGAGACTAATCCATCTTAAGAAAGTGTTTTTTTTATTCCTCTACATTTTTAAACTGTTCCACTTCACTATGAACTCATAGATCTACATTTTAATCAAAAAGTTATAAAAGCTTATAATCATTTTTTTACATTACATTAGTTTCAGGTGTACAACCTATTGATTTATTATTTGTATGTATTAAAAATGATCACAGTAAGTCTAGTTAACATCCATCATCACACATAGTTACAAATTTTTTTTTTTTCCCCTTGTAATGAACACTTTCAAGATCTACTATCTTAGCAGCATGATTTTTTTAATGCTCAAATTGTTTCAGATTTGGCAGTGGAAGGTCCTTCAAAGGTCTTTCTTTGACACTTCTTTGCAATTTAACAATACAAGATGTTACATGTTTTATCATGTCGTTACTCAGGCCAGGACCCTGGACACACACACACACACACACACACACACACACACACACACACATACACACACAATCAACTGTCAACAGATATTGGAAGCTATGGGTTTATATGATCAAATTAGAGAGAAAAGAGTGGTAAACCTGGGGACTAAAACATGATGCACATGGATAGATTGCTTTATGTACACAGAGGCTGAAATAGCATCCCTCAGTTCAGGTGAACAGAGAAAAATTCAGACATTCATCTGAATGTTCAGGGTCTCTTTCTGCCAACTGTCTGGTTTTTGGAAGCACGCTTTGAAATTGTGCCAAGCAAAAAATGTTGCTTGCTTCATTCATCACTGGTTCTATGCCAAAGAAGACACATTTGAATTTCAGAATCATAATCGATAGTTGTGTTTTATGTGTTTTACTTATTTGAGAAAGAAGATTCATCCCTTTCTGCTCTGCATTAAGTCCACTCTCTCTGTTCTACCAACTCTTGCCTTTATGTGATTCTCAGAACTCTGGAGGCCCAGCTTTAACGTGCAGTTTCCTGTTTTACATAAGTCACTTTGGAAATGATGCTACTTGTGAGTGGGGAAGGAAACATACTGGCATATTATTTTTGAGGGAAAAGTTAATAATCATTAATATTGCTATTCATTATTGACAAAAAGTATTTTTATGAGTTTGCTGAACAATAATAACTATTTTAGGATCTATAGCTAGGAACAGTATCTTATTGTCTAATGACAACAGAAAGAAAAACGAACATAGTGTAAATTGCACCAATAAGAGTAGATCATTGTAAGGAAATGGAGGGCATACGTCCCACACTGTATCAAAGCATCAGGATGGAAATTTTAAGAAAGAATGAGGGAACAAAGAATAAAGAAAGGAAGAAAAGAGAGAAGGGAAGGAAGGAGGAGGAGGGAAGGAGGGAGGGAAGGAAGGAGCAAGGGAGTGAAGGAAGGAAGGAAGGAAGGAAGGAAGGAAGGAAGGAAGGAAGAGGGAGGAAGAGAGGAAGAGGGAGGGAAGGGAAAGGAGGAAGGAAGGGAGGAAGGAACGAAGACAGGGAGGGAGGACTTCCTCTTCCCTTAATGATCCCTATATAGACAAAACATTTTTTTTCATTATATCACCTCTACCAATACTGTTTTTTTCTTTTAAGAACATTTTTTTCTCTTTTTCATTTCTCGCAATAAATCCACGGGAAGCCATGTTGATCTGTGTAGTCTCCCATATAAAATTATTATATGACAGAAATGGGGATAATGATAGTAAAATAATGTACGTGCTGAAGACTCAAACTAAGTTTATTTCTTATTATCTGCACTTTGAAAAATGGAATAAAAAGCACTTCATGTCTGGCTATCATCTCAAAACATTACAAAATATGTTAGAGTTTAAATAAGCTGAACCTCAGTTACCTCCCAATTTTCCCTGACATTAAAAACATAATTACCTATGTTTAATCCATAAACTGCTGATTTATTTATGAGTAATTTATGTTAAAATTACTTTTGCTCTCCTTGACAAGCTTAAGGACCTTTTTTTTCAGTAAGTCACCTTAAGATTTTTATCAGAAGGTTACAGTGCAAGTTCTAACTTAAAATGTATACCTTTCAGGCATTCAATCAGGTTCAAAGTATTGAAAGAGTTGATATATTTTTGCCCTACACCACACAAATCTTCACAACATTTGAAATAACGTGTAATTACCAGTGGAGTTAAGCAGATTGAGATAACAAAGTGCTTAGATAAGAAATTAACATCAAAATAAATTCAGGCAGAAAATAGGTTGCAGTAAACAGAAAAAATATTTCCTTTTCTGCACTAGTAAAGACTGTTTTCCCTATGTTAGTCCTCGTAAAGTTTTAAACTAATTGTAATTTTTCAGCCTATCAAATTCAAATTTCAATAACTAACACATATTTTTAAGTTTCCGGAAGCATCCTTCATTTGCAAGGTGATAGAGTTTAAGAAATTGAAGTTTCTACTACCTGTAACTTGTTAAGAATACATTCCTCTGGAAAACAAATTTTTATATTAAGAAAGAAAATACTTCATACTTAGAGACAACAGTACTTGTTCAGGTTACATATGTAACGATGGACTAAAAACAATTAGAACTGAGTAAAGCTCATTTTGACTTTAATAAAAACTGAGTTAATCTAAAGGCAGGCCCTATTCAAGATTGTTTTGTTCAATGCTCATACACCAAAACAGAGAGTGATCGATCATTTATCATAAATGGTAATATGAATTTCTGTTGATATTTAGAAGAGATTTTTGTATTGTGATAGAAGTCTGGTTAGAGTGGAACTGTGTGTGTGTGTGCGTGCATATGTATTTGTTTTTATATATTTATATATAGTCATATATTTTAATAGATTTAAATAAATATATCTATATATTTAACATTTATATGCCTAATTAAATGTGCACCCATATATATGCATGTGTTTATATGTGTATATCATTTCCTATATATACATATTTTTCATATAAATATATATGAATTTATATGAAATATTATAAGTGCATATAAAAACTATAAAAGAGGGGTAGCTGGGTGGCTCAATCAATTGAGTGTCTGACTTTGGCTCAGGTCATGATCTCACGGCTCATGGGTTAGATAGAGACTTGCATTAGGCTCTGTGCTGATAGTGTGAAGGTCTGTCTGTCTCCATCTGTCTCTGCCCCTCCCACATTCTCATTTTCTCTCTCTCTCAAAAATAAATAAACATTAAAAAAAAAAATCTATACAACAAACCTGTTTCTTCAACACGGAACCACATCTGACTTATACCTAAGCATGTCAGCATCCTCTACTCTAGAGTCTCATGTAATAATGTGACATCCTTTAATGCACAGTTCTCACAAAGAGTAACTACATTGATCCTTCAATCTAAAAAAAACATGTTTTGGCACAACCAGAAAATTAGGAAAGAATGTGCAAGACTGGTCAAAGGATACAAGTGATCCATTTTCTCCCCTCTCTTCTGAGTCCATTAATCAGTCTGTCATGACAATGCCTATGATATTTATGTCTGCCTAGAAACAATAAAAGTTCAGTTTTTCCTTTTCCAAAAAGTTGCTATGCTCTGTTGACATTTTCACCCTGGAGGAAAGCCACATTGCACCGAACAGATGCTGCAAACTGGTTTATTCATGCTAATTCTGCATAAATACGCTTACCTGTAGAGCTCAAAAATAGAATCACAGCAATGTATTTTGAGGTATATGTATGACCTCCCAAATAAGTTTAAATGCAAATAGAATTGCAAATAAAGAAAGAGGTTCCATTTAATTTGTTGATAGTATTAAAAGCCTGTATCAACATTTCTTTTCTGATAGTTTTAGCTTAGATGTACTTACAAAAAGAAATTGAGCATCTTGGAGAATAGATAACTAGCTGTTTTTAGCCTTGAATATTAGAAACTGTGGATCTGACCCAAGTTGGATCCTCAAAAGATCTTTATTGTATTCAAAGGTTGAAATTGTAAACCCTTAAATATACAGTCTTGTAAACAAGATTTAATGAGGTGTTTGTTTTGTTTTGTTTTGTTTTCCTAAGTTGAGTCTGACTGTTACCACTTTATTTGGGGTATTCACTGATATATTTCAATTTAAATTTGCCTTATTACTATTAGTTTTCTCTTTATGCTGCCTGTTCTATATTTCTTTCTCCTTTCTTCTTTGTAATTAACCAGTTGTTTAAATTTTACATTTACCCACCTATTAGCCTATTAAGTATACATTCTCTTTATATTCTCTAAGGGTCACTCTAGGTATTATGACATTCCTTTGTGATTTATTAAAATTTAATAAATGCAATTTTATCACTTACTTAATGGAAAGATCTTATAATATGTGAACCACTTTCAATTCCCTTTGAGCTAATGTAATAATAGTCTTATATTTGATTGTGTATATATATAAATGTATAATAATATTTATAAGTACAAACGTATTATGGTTTGTTTTATACAGATAGTTTTTATTTGCCCATATAATTAGCATTTTCATAGCTCATCATTTCACCTTCCTTTTTGACCTGGGATCTAGGGTTAGTTTTCTCCTGCCTGAAATACACCTTTTAATAATTCCATTAGTACAGGTCTGCTAGTAACATTTTCTCAGATTTTGATTATCTGAAAATGTCTTCATTTGTGAAAAACACTTTAATCAGTTACAGAATTCAGTTACAGAATTCTAAGTCTACTAAAACTTTCAAAATGCTGAGTTTGTTGTTGTTTGTTTGTTTTAGTCTTCTGCTTCCATTGTCTCTACTGAAAAATGAGTTGCCAGTTTTATTATTTCTCCCCTCAAGATAATATGGTAGGGTTTTTTGAGGAAGTTCTTCTTAGAAAACTTTCTCTTTTGTTTGATTTTTACATTTAAAATTTTTTTAATGTTTATTTTCGAGAGAGACACACAGAGAGAGAAAGAGCAATTAAGCAGGGTAGGGAGAGGGAGAGAGGGAAACACAGAATCTGAAGCAGGCTCCAGGCTCTGAGCTTTCAGCACAAAGCCCTATGTGGGGCTTGCACTCACTAACCACGAGATCATGATCACTGAGTCACAGTCAGATCCTTAACCAACTGAGCCATCCAGCAGCCCTAATTTTTACATTTTAGTTATCATGTACCAGTTGAGGTTTTCATAGCACCTATTCCACTTAAATTCCACAATTTTTTTTTTTTTTAGAGAGAACATGAGCAGGGGAGAGGAGCAGATGAGAGAGAGAGAGAGAGAGAGAGAGAGAGAATCTGAAGCAGGCTCCATGCTCAGCACAGAGCCCACTGCAGGGCTCAATCCCATGACCCATCTGAGCCAAAATCAGGAGTCAGAAGTTTAACCAAATGAACCACCCAGGCAGCCCCACAATTCTTTTTGTAGCTTTACTGAGTTATAAAACTGGCATACAACAAATTGAACATACTTGAGTGCATAATTTCATGAGTTTTGACATATAGATATACTCATGTAGCAATCAAATAAAGGACATTTCTTTCTCCATCAAAGGTTTCCTAATTCCTTGGAAATTCACCACTCTCTCCACCTCAATCTCCAGGCAACCACTGATCTATTCTCTATCACTATTGATTAGTTTGCATTTTATAGAATTTCATCAAATTCAACTATCTAAGGTTCTCTTTTGCCTGTCTTTTACTCAGCATAGTTATTTTGAGATTCACTCCTGTTTGTGTGTGCATCAATAATTTGTCCCTTTTTGTTGCTGAGTAATATTCCATTGAATGGATATACTGAAATATATTCATTCCTCCCCCTGGTTATAGAGATTTGAGTTGTTTCCAGTTGAAGGATGTTACAATTAAAGGTCCTGTTAATATCTGTATATAGTTCTTTATGTGGATATATGTGTTTAATACTTTTTCATTACTCTTGAGTAATAGAATGCATCTATATGGGGATGCCTGGGTGGCTCAGTCGGTTAAGCATCTGACTTCGGCCCAGGTCATGATCTCATGGTCGTGGGTTCGAGCCCCGCATCGGGCTCTGTGCTGACTGCCAGCTCAGAGCCTGGAGCCTGTTTCAGATTCTGTATCTCCCTCTCTCTAACCTTCCCCTGCTCACGCTGTTTCTCTCTCTCTCTCTCTCTCTCTCTCTCTCTCTCTCTGTCTCTCTCTCAGAAACAACTAAAACATTAAAAAAATTTTAGAATGCATCTATATGTCAAAACTCTAAGATAGTTTCAGGTTTACCTTTTCAAAATACTGCCAAAATTTTAGCAACATGATTACATACACTTTAAAATCCAGCAGCAGTAAAGATTCTAGTAACTCCACCCTCTTGCATCATTTGATATACAGAGACTTGCTAATTTAAACCATTCTAGTGGTATCTCATTGTGATTTCCTAAAGACCAATAATATTGACTATATTGACTTTTGCCTATTTGCCAACTACATATCTTTGGTGAAATGTCAGTTGAAATTTTACCATTTTAAAAATTGGTGTCTCAGTGTTTTGGTTTTATCACATTTTAAATTTATTAGGTTGTAAGAGTTCTTTATATATTTCATATGCAAGTTTTTTTTTATCAGATATGTGTTTTGCAAATATTAACTCACAATCTATGGTTTTTCTTTTTGTTTTCTTAACTGAATCTTTTGAAGACCAATAGGTCTTAATTTTGAAGTGTTGCTTTTTTGTTTGTTTGTTTCTGTTTAACTCAAGGTGACTAAGATTTTCTGTTATATTTTCCCTGGAAGTTTTATAGCTTTGGCCCTCTTAAATTTAGATTTATAATCCATTTCAAGTTAATTTTTGCATATGATATAAGGTAAGGGTTGAGGTTCATTCTTTGCTCTTTTTTGCATGCATGTGAAGATCTGTATTGAATTAGCAGGTGCAAACCACTGTACTATGTTCTATAGAGAAAGCAGGGATGATTAAGTTAAGATTCTGTCCTTAAAAAAATTACACCTTGGGGTGCCTGGGTGGCTCAGTCAGTTAAGTGTCTGACTTCGGCTCAGGTCATGATCTCACAGTTAGTGGGTTCGAGCCCCGTGTCGGGCTCCGTGCTGACAGCTCAGAGCCTGGAGCCTGTCTTCAGATTCTGTGTCTCCCTCTCTCTCTCTGACCCTCCCCTACTCACGCTGTTTCTCTCTCTCTCAGATATAAATAAAACATTAAAAAAAAAATTACACCTCAAAGACATCTGGATGGCTCAGTTGGTTAAGCATCCAACTTTGGTTCAGGTCATGATCCCATGGTTTGTGAATTCTATCCCCATGTCAGCCTCTGTCCTGACAGCTCAGAGCCTGGAGTCTACTTCAGATTCTGTGTCTCCCTCTCTCTCTGCCCCTCCGCTTCTCACACTCTGTCTCTGTCTGTCTCTCTAAAAGAAATAAGTGTTAAAAAAAAGTTTTTTCAATTATAGCTCAATAATACAGAAAACAATAACTATTCTAGATTGCACATTTCATAGTTGTCTCTTACACAATATAAACTATCTAGCTATTAACAGACTAGTCATGTTTAATGATTACTTCTTACTTGTTCCCAGTAGAAATGATCTTATATAATAATACTGACACTGAATAGGTATTTTGAAACATACACATTAAAAATATTAGCCTTGAAACAGTACTATGTCTTTAATTTAAAATGTAATTATAACTTTGCTTTTTGATTTTGTTCTGGGCCCAGACAAGAACATTTAATGGCCCTTTTTATCCTGATGTTTCACTTCGTCTCCTCTGTTTCCCATTTCATTGCCAAAAGAGCAACCTATTACCCTGAGGCAATTAAGCAGTATCTGACAGGAACTGGCATATTTCTTCTCTATTGGTATTATTGTTTCCGCCTTTGATTTCCTGTTATTCTTGTCATGTGGCTGTGGTAAGCTTTGTCTTCCATTGTTTTGCCCACTTACCCTGAGTTTATTTCAAAGGCCTCTGTCTAGTATTCAATTCTATTTCCATTGTCTTGATTCTGTACTCAAAGACATATTTTCAGTTTCTTTACTCCCTCATATTCAATCCATCTATCAGCATCTTGGCCATATTTTCATAATGCTGTTTGTTTGTTTCTCTTACAACTTTTAGTCAGCCCATGCAATTTCTTGTTTTTCCTACTTTCAGCTATTCTCTGGAATTGTTTTAAATCCTCGCCTCTTAAATTTTAGGACAATCCACAGAGAATACAATAGCAGTACCTTTCTAGCTCCAAAATGAACATCATATCAAATTCTTCTCCTGCAAATACGATCATAGATTGAATTCTCAACTCAATGCAGTAGGCATATACTGAGAGACAAGTATGAAACTACTAAAAGTTGCAGTGAATAATATACCTGCACACCCAGCATAAATTTTTTCTGTCCTCCATTGAAGTTCATTTTAAAAAATTGATTTTAGAATGTTGAAATAATCTTTACGTTTGGAATAAACCTTGCTTAGTCACAAACTATTACAGTTTTTAGATATTTTTGGATTCCATTCGATACATTCTGATGAAAATGTGTATAGTTATATTCATGAAAAGTATTAGTCTGTGGTTTTCTTTTCTGCTAATGTCTTTGTGCTAACAGTCAGTGCATACTGATGAGAATGAACTGAAAAGTTTTTCATCTTCTATTTTCTGGAAGAATTTATACGGATTTGGTATAATTTTCTTCTTAAATTTTTAGCCAGTGTAGCCATCTGAACCTAGATGCCAGTATAGTTGTCTGAACTTAGAATTGTACTTCATGTTTTATTTTTATATGTGATTTGTTGTTGTTGTTGTTTGAGGAGATATAAAGTAACAATCTCAATTATCTAACAAGATATAATGCTATTCTCTGGTACTTTGCCTCTCAAAACCTAGCTCTCTTGGACTTTTCTTTTTTTGTTTTTGTTTTTGTGTTTTCTTTATTTCTAGGAGAGAGAGAGACAACGTGAGCAGGGAAGGGTCAGAGAGAGAGGGAGTCATAGACTGAAACAGGCTCCAGGCTCTGAGCTGGCAGTCAGCACAGAGCCCGACGCGGGGCTCGAACCCACGAACTGCGAGATCATGACCTAAGCGAAAGTCGGACGCTTAACCAACTAAGCCACACAGGCGCCCCTCTCTTGGACTTTTCTAATTATTAACTGTACGAATCTCTATTTGGGATCCATCCTAGACTGCAGCCTGGAAACTCCATCCAGGCTACCTGCTTGGCAATCATTGGACTCAACAGGGTTCATTCCCCTTCCTTCAGGAAGCACACTGTCTTATGCTCTCTGTGGTTCAGAACCTGAAGATGCTTGTTTTGTATCATTTTCTATTTTTTTAAAGTCATTTAATGTGTAGGGATTTATATAGCTCCTGTTGGTTATAACCAGACATATTATAGCATCTTTTATTCTATTCTAGATGCTGTCATTGTTAGACAATATCAATTATTATCCTTTTAAATATTGTATCTGCTGCATTTCCCTTAAAATTCAGTAATTCCAATGACACATAAGTTAGATTTTTTCACTATGTTCTTTAGATCATAGTCATTTCTCTATTTTTCTTTTTTGACTTTTTATGCTTCATTAGATACTTTATACTAATGTAACTTCAATTTAATTTGTTTTCTCTTTAACCTTATATAACTGGCTATTAAACCCATACATTTACTTCTCAACTTTAATTCTTCTATTTGATTTTATGTAATATCCACTTGATGTCTTTTTACAGTTTCCAGTTCTCAGCCAAATCAATTCATATTAATATTTAATTTCTGGGATGCCTGGGTGGCTCAGTCAGTTAGGCATTTGACTTGATTTCAGCACAAATCATAATCTCATGGCTCATGAGATCGAGCCCCAAGTTGGGCTCTACTCTGACAGGATGGAACCTGCTTGGGATTCTCTCTAAACCTCTCTCTTTGCCTTTACCCTGATTATGCTCTCTCTCTTTCTCTCAAAATAAATTTTACAAAAATAAATAATTTAAAATAGCAATCACAATTATTTTAAACGTTACCTCTGATAACCCCATGATATAAATTCCCTATGTTCCCTTGTTTCTTATTATCTTGATAGTTTTCTTGTATGCCTGGATATGTATTGATTAAACATTGTGTTATATTTGAAAAACTATAATAAAACCTAGTGTCTGAGTTATGTTTTACAGCTCAAGAAAGCATTTACTTTTGATTCTGACAAGAAGTGAGACTAAGAAGAAATTATCTTAAAAATAAGTGAGATTGGGCTGATTGAAAAGTTTCATTTCAAGCTGTGTATAGAACTGTATGGATTTCAGAGGTTCCTACTAAGAGATCAGGATTTTTTCAGACACTTCTCCTTTCCACTCACTTAACTCCTTTTTTTCTCCCCTTTCTAGGTCTGTGGAACTGGTGTAAGCTGTACTTAGTCTCTGAGCCACCAGTTACAAGTAGAGGAGAAATGTGGCATTGAAGTTCACGCTCTATGTTTGGGTCCTCCAAGAATTAGACACAGAGACAAGATTAGACAATAAATGAATAAATACAAATATAAACAAACGCATTTGACTGGAATGCTTGTGAAAAAAAGAGAGAAGGTGGGAAGAGTCTTTTAAGTCTAACTGCTGTGAAGGAGAGGCAGAAACATGGAGTATTTTTAGAAAAGACCTGACTATCCCACAGTTTTAAGACTATTTCATGCAGCCTTATGTGGAGTCCTCAAAACAAAGTTGGCCATTAAAGGAGTCCTGGATACCATGATAACTGGCCTGAATTAGCATCCGTGTGTGTGAGTCTGTGTGTGCAGGTGTGCATGTGTGTAGAGAGAGAGATTGATTCAGTATAATACTACTTTGAAATTTTTGTTATAGTTTCATCTTCAGTTTTAACAAATGATGTATACAATTCACAATGTGATGTTTTTTGTATATGGCAAATTCAGTGTTATCCAAGCTGAATTTATAAAGAAACTACTGAAGAAACCAGAGAAGATAATCAAGGACATTCAATTTGAAAGGGACAGGTATACCTTCAAATATGTTAAAGCACACATGTGAAAACACTTCGTTTTCTGTAGCATAAAATAAAACCATGTGTGAAAAGTTACATGAATATGTACGTTTTAACCAAATTAAGACTCAATTTCCCAAAATGCCAGTAGCTAGAATTTTCAAATCTTGTCATAAGTAGCTGACTAGGCAATTAGTTTAACCAGAAACTGACCAGTCACGTGTGAAGTTCATGGGAAGAGTTGTTGCTTCTATTAGATGTTACATACAAAAGAGAAGATGAGAAACTAGGGAAGTCGGATTGGAAATGAGAAGTTATTTAGGGACAAAAGGATCTTACAGTCATAAATTTCTTAGACCCAGTCCCCTCTGTACATTCGATATAAGATATCTTGTAGTTCTCCTTTAATAAAATATTTGCCAAACATCTATCTGTATGTCATGAAGGTTTACTACATAGATTACTTAAAAGCCAATGTGCTTGGATACACATAATTTAAATTTCCCTCCCTCAGTTAAATATTCCTTACATTCCTTTGTCCTCTCTACTATACTCCTTAACTCTATCTTCCATTATGTACTGTAAGATATGTGATGTGAATTACTGTAATTTCAGTATGGCTTATAGAGTTAGTATGTGCAAATAACATTTTGTACTCTGTATGTGCCATTAAGGAGTTTTTGAGAAAATGGATATCTGAAAGAACAAAACAAGGGCAAAACTTCTGACTTTTTCTACCATATTACAAAACAATCTATCAGAATCCTCAAGGCATATGCAAAATTACCTCTTTTTTAAAAATGTGACTCTTGTTAAACCCTGAAAATGGCGTTATTTTTCAATATGCATATGCTCTCATTTCCCTTTTTGGAAAAAAAAAAGATAGATATTTTAAACATGAACGCAGTAGGAATTTAAAAGAATTCTGCAGAAAGTACACAGTTCTATTGAGAATTCAGACACACTGTACTAAAACCCTCTAGTTACAATCATATAGAGCTGCCTGCGTGACTCAGTTGGTTAAGCATCCAACTTTGGCTCAGGTCATGATCTTGTCGTCCATGAGTTTGAACCCCATGTTGGCTCTGTGCTGACACCTCAGAGCCTGGAGCCTGCTTCAGATTCTGTCCCCCTCCTTCTCTGTCCTTCCCTTGCTCGCACTCTGTATGTCTCTCTCTCTCTCTCAAAAATAAACATTAAAAAAAAAAATCATAGAGATGGAACTACTTGGCTAACCTAATTAAATTCAGCAAACACCGACCAGGCATTATATTAGGTCCTGCAAGCTGCAAATAGGTGAATAAGGCATGGTTTGTGCCATCGTGGAGCACAATGAAATCATTTTTATTTACTTGCTTATCTAAAATTTTTACTGAGGAAGGACATACATTCAGTTTAATACATACATTTTAAGTAGATCGGTTTACTCATGTCATGGCCACCCAAGTCACTATAAAATATCTCTAAATGTTACCTCAAAAGCACCCTTCTGACTCTTCCCAGTTTGTACTCTCCAAAAATGGCCACTAGTCTAACATCTATCTTACTAGAGTGGTTTTGCTGTACTTATACTTGGTAAAATAAAATCCAAAAGTGTGTATCCTTTTGGGTCTGGTCTTTTCAGCTCATGATTATTTTGATTTGATTAATCCATGTAACAACATGGATACATATTAACAGTATGTACAATATGTATCGGTTATGGTTCTTTTTATAATGCTATGTAGTGGGGTACCTGGGTGCCTCTGTCCATTAAGGGGCTGACTCTTGATATCAGCTCAGGTTGTAATTTCACTGTCATGGGATTGAGCATCCCATTGGGCTCCCCACGCTGAGTGTGGAGCCTGCTTGAGATTCTCTCTCTCTCCCTCCTCTGCTCACTCTCTCATTCTCTCTCTCTCACTCTTCTTCTCAATAAACAAATATTTAAAAAATGCTATGTAGTATTCCACCACAAAATATACCACAGCTTATCTTTTCTACTCTTAATAGGTATTTGGATTATTTCAATCTGAAGCTATAATAAACACTGCTATAATTATGCTCAGTCCTATCGTTTGGTCAACATTTAACCTTAGTCATAAGAGGAGAACGGGTAGGTCATAGGATGTATATGTCCAGCTTTGGGAAATATTACCAGTTCTCTACTCCTGCTGACAAAGCATGAGAAATCTAATTGCTGTACATGTCACTAGCATTTGGTATTATCAGTCATTTTTAATTTTAGTCCTTCTGGTAGGTAATATCTCATTATGGGTTTAATTTGCATTGTCCTGCTGATTGATGACACCGAACACATTTTCATATGTTTATTGGCCAATTATACTCTTCTGTAAAGTCTTTCAAGTTTTTTCTCACTTTAAAAAATTAACTTTCCTGAATATAATTCACATAATATACAACTCAAACTTTTGCTCACTTAAAGAACACTATTTTAGTTAAACTAAAAATAAATAAATAAAAGAAACAATTCACATAGTTCTCCTAACCTCCACCTCCCACCTCTGGAAACCACCAATCTGTTCTCTGTATCTGTAAACTTTTTTTTTCCTTTTTGGTTCTAGATTCCACATACAGGAGAAATCACGTGGTCTTTGCTTTTCCCTGTCTGAATTATTTCACCCTCTCTGATATAGGCTTTTCAAATGAATACATTTAATATTTTGTTAATAATAGGGGTCTAGAAAGGCTTCAATCTCCTTGCCAGTCTTTGCGTTCAAATAATTGATGTGTTGTGATTTATGTTTGCATTTTTAATTTTTCCTTTTATCTTCTTCCTTATTTTTAATAAAAACTGGCTGGCAATCTTTATTGCCTGCTTGAAGTAATTCTCAGACTTTGAGTTTTCAAGCAAGAGTGACTTTGGTTTCTAATCCCTTTTTTGTGTGTTGAAACAAACTAAATTATCTCTTCTTTTACCATGGCTTTTAATCTTTACAATAAAACACTTTTTCATATATATTCTTTATCATTGTTCTTTCGATAATCCTCAATTTCAATTTTAATAAAATTTTTCTTGGCAGCAATGAATTATTTATTGATAGAATCAGTGTCAATTTTATTTTTAATACTTAACTGTGGACTAATAATTCAGTTGTTAAAACACTAAAATCTCTATCTTTCTCTTCTCCTCTCAGGTTAAGCATTTCTAATCCTAATAATTTCTGATGTGATTAATACTGAGTGTATTTCAGTTCTGTTTCTTTGTTTGTTTTATTATGCTCTCTAAAAGTAACTCTTCTCATGTCTCGCCTATAGCTGGAAGTCACTTGATATCAACAGGCAAATGTTACCAGAGCTGTGGGATGCTTAAATGCTTCTCTAATCTTAATATTAGATTTTGATCAAGATCATTGCAAATTTGTATTTTTATACAGTGGTTTGGTTAAATGTCAATTTCTAGCCATCAAACATCTTTTTATTTTAATTTTCATTTTTCATGATTCTGAAAATACTGAAGATATGAATGTACTACACTCCTAAGTTTTCTCCTAACAACCTTAAGTTCTACTGAAAAAAAAAAAAAAACAAAAAACTTGGGAATCCTACTTGCTGGAGATATGAAAATCATATTTCCAACCATACTTCTCTGATTATATTCTAGGCCAGGCATTTTTAAAAATTTCAGAGAAGACTTATTAGATTTACCAAGGCTGAGAAGTTATGTTCAGACAAAATTAATTCAGTTTAAGGCGAAATCTGAGGTGAGATCTCCCTTCTTTACTCTTGCTGCACCTCTCAGCTCTCGTGTGGTACAACACTTATTGCTCCTTCTGTTGCCTGTTGTTACTTTTATTCCTCAAATAGCCCAGCTGCCCTCTTCAGCATGAAACTATTCTACTTCATTTGCAGGTTATATTGTCAAGGAGCAAAATGTCTTCTCTAGTGATCCAAGAACTTTCTAACTCTTTGCCTTTCTTCTCTGAACTTTTTCTTTCATGATGTTGTGCCAGCCTTCATAATCTAGCCTGCTTTTGGAGTCACTGAAGCTACAAGCAATTTTGCTAGCAATGTCATCACAGGGTCATCAAGATTCTCCTTGTGCATCACTGTCTTTATCATATAAAAGATATCAGGATCATACAAATACGCTTTCACAGAAGTGCTTGGGAGGGTAAATGATATATCCACTTCTCATGTTATAAATATTTGTTTCTCCTTATATATATATATTTAATCTTTTATTTCTTCCATTGTGCTTCATTAATTTACTGTGGAATAACAGATTCTAAGTTAAAAATAAAACAACACAACACATAAAGTCATAGACTGCTCACATATGCCTTACGTTCAATGTGCATTCAGTACTAGATTATAACTTAAAGAGCAATTTCTGAATGAGTATTTTTTTCTACTATTTATGATATTTTGATATCTAGAGTGCAGGCATGGTGTCATCACAAAGACTGATTATGTGGCCTTTCACCACACAGTCACTTTAAATCTCCATGAGGACAAGAATATGAAAAAGACAGCCTTTGTGAAAGTGGAAAGAAGGCCACTCACAATGTGACAGGAAGGTAGCTTGTGAAAACAAACTGACAGAGTCAGGTGCACTTACCAAGTGTAAACTGCCAACAAACTGTCAACTGCCAAAATGAATTAGACTCTCATACCAAGGAGGTCTCAAATCTTAAATGTTTAAACATTCAGAAACTTCACTAAGACATCTAGTCATGCTATGTTTCTATGGGTGTCCCTGCCACACCTTCAGTTCTGTTCAAAAGTAAGAAAAAATCAAGACATTTTTTCTCTTGCATGGATAATTTTTCAAAATACTTCCTATTGGAAGAGAAAGAGAGATGGGGGGGAGGATAAAGATTCCTTGTCAGTGTGTCATATAGCTGTATCCACTTTCATTTTGATTATATACTTATGTTATAACTTTTCCAACACTTTTGTTTTCAAAATTGTATGCATCTTTTAAATAGGTCTTATTTTGTTTTTACTGCCATTTGCATAATGCATCTATTACATACATTCAAACTCAAGTCCCCTTTGTGTTATTTCTAAATATGTTCATTGAGGACATATAACAGGCTCCCAGGATATTTCCCTTACTTTTCTCCCTCTGTGCCACAGTCATATCTTTGTCCCTTAAAAATAATGTCAAGGGTGCCTAGGTGGTTCAGTCAGTTAAATGTCCAACTCTTGATTTCAGCTCAGGTCATGGTCTCAGGGTCTGTTACACTGAGTCCCATGTAGGGCTCCACACTGACAGTATGGAGCCTACTTGAGATTCTCTCTCTCTGTCTCTCCCTACCCCTCCCATCCTACCCTTCAAAAATAAATACATAAACATTAAAAAATAATAATGTCACAGAAGAACAAATGCTGTACGACCTCATTCATATGTGGAGTCTAAAAAAATAAGCTCATAGAAACAGAGAACAGACTGATGGTTGTCAGAGATGAGGGGTTGGAGGTGAGGGAAACAGATGAAAATGTTCAGAAGGTACAATATTTCAATTATAGGATAAATACGTTCTGGGGATGTAATGCCAGTATGGTGACTACAGTTAACAATACCGTGTTGATTATTTGAGAGATGATAAGAGAGTGATTCTTTAAAGTTCTCATCACAAGAAAAACATCTAACTATGTGAGGTGATGGATGTTATCTAAAGTTATTGTGGTAATCATTTTGCAATATATACGTACATTAAATTGCTATGCTTTACACCTTAAACTAACACAGTGTTGTGTGTCAATCATATATCAATACAACTAGAAAAAGTGTCTTAGCCTAATATATTAATTGGGAAGGTAGTGTCATCGTATTCTTTTTCACTACACAGCAAGAAATGTCACTTTTGGGCCCTTGGCAAATATCTGGTAAAAAAAAAAGATATCCATAAGCTTAATATGGTTTTTCTGCCATTGTTGAAATGATAGATAGAGATAATATACACTGTTGCACCTGCCACTTAAATCTTGTGGCATTCATTGATTCCCTTTTTGAATGGTGTTACAAGGACATTCTATCACCTAAAGTATTGGAAGGTGTTAGTTCCTTCTCTCTGCCACACATTTGGGTTATTTATGGAGGTCTTTTATTTCTCCTCAGTGCTGTCTTTTAAAGTCATAAAAAATATGTTGTGCTATTGTTCAGTACTTGAATTTGTTACAATATTTTGAATTACATCAGCATTATAACTACTCAGAGGAGTTACTGTATAAAGAAACCATGAGATAAAATGCCGTTTCTGAGGACAATATTCACTGAACCAGGTTTAGTCAAATATTTTAACATACTATGATAAAATTTCTTTTTTATTACTTTTGGTGATGAACTTGATTGAGGGATATTTTTCATTACTGAATCCTTCTCTCTGGTTGTTACTGAAAGTTTTGTCCTTATTAGCTTTAATCAACACAGTATGACTATACTGACACAGTTTCATCTTTTTTTAAAAAAATTATTTATTGTGAGAGAGAGAGAAAGCTCATGTGTACATGAATTGGGGAGGGGCAAAGAGGGAGGTAGAGAATCCCAAGCAGGCTCTACACTGTCAGCACAGAGCCCGATGTGGCGCTTGATCCTATGAACTGTGAGATCATGATCTGGACCAAAATCAAGAGTCAGAAGCTTGGGCACCTGGGTGGCCCAGTCAGTTAAGCATCCAACTTCAGCTCAGGTCATGATCTCATGCTTAATGATTTCAAGCCCAGTGTTGGGCTCTGTGCTGAAAGCTAGGAGCGTGGAGCTGCTCCAGATTCTATATCTCCTTCTCTCTCTGCCCCTCCCCAACTCATGTGTTGTCTCTCTGTCAAAAATAAATAATAAAACATTTAAAAAAAATTTTTTTAAAGAGTCAGGAGCTTAACCAACTGAGCTACCCAGATGCTTCCTGGCAGAGTTTCATCTTAAGTCTTTCTACCACTGTCATTAGAAACAACTGAAAGACCTCACTTTTCTTCTTTCAGAGTATTTATGGCAATTTATAAGTATGCACTTATTTGTATGCTTAGGTTTCATTAATTCTTTTTAGACTATAAACGTCTTGAAGATACAAGCAATGTCTATTCTCTAACATACATAAACCTCATGTATCACACATAAGAGATGCTCAATAAACATTTGATTATTGAAAGAATAGATAGTTGGATGAATACTCTTTTAGCTTGCATTGGTTTAGTTATACTGTTTATTGGCTTCAAAAGAAATTCAGGCTATTAGAAAAGGTATGACTCAGCCAAATATACATCTTTCAATCAGCGTACTTCATAATATATTATGAAGTTCTCTTCATAAGGAAATGATAAACTGTGTCTTTGGTATAATTTCTGGTACCAAATAAGCACTCAGTAAATATTTTCACTTTAAATACAAATTTAAGTTATTTGCCACACAATTATCTTACAAATGTCTGAAGTGATAAATTTTTCTCTCTCCCTCTGGTTTCCTACTTCTCTTATTTACATCTTTGTTGGATCCTGCAGATACCTCAAGTGCCAATCATGCCATGTTAATTTCTTCATCTATTACATTTCCATTATAACATGGCTCTTGTTAGGAATGTAACAGAGAGAGGAAAGGGATTTAGAGACAAGAGTAGAAACTCAAGTCTCATCTCATTACCACTGAAGAATAGAGGATTTGCACTAGATAATTTGTGTTTTATTTTTAGAAATCTATAAATCATCATGCACTGAACAGAACCAGACGTCATTGAGATTTCTGTAGATTCCAGGAAGGAGCAAAATGAAGACAAGCTAATGCATAGGACCAGATTGTTAAATCATATTTTCACAACCAGTGAGACTCCACTGTAACAGGTTTACTAAGTAATTCCCAGGGGAGAAAGGGAAACTCTCCTGGACTGTTGGTGAGTATGCAAACTGGTCTCTGGAAAACAGTATGGAGTATGATCAAAAAGTTAAAAATAGGGGACCCTTGGTGGCTCAGTCGGTTGGGCAGCCGACTTCGGTTCAGGTCATGATCTCACGTGGGGTCGAGCCCTGGGTCGGGCTCTGTGCTGACAGCTAGCTCAGAGCCTAGAGCCTGTTTAAGATTCTGTGTCTCCCTCTCTCTCTGACCTTCCCTGCTTATGCTGTCTCTCTCTCTCTTTCTCTCTCTCTCTCTCAGAAATAAATAAAACATTAAAAAATTAAACAAAAATCTTAAAAACAGAACTACTCTCTGACCCAGCCATTGCACTTGTAGGTATTTACCCAAAGAATACAACAATAATAATTCAAAGGGATACATGCACCTCAATGTTTATAGCAGCATTCTCTACAATAGCCAAATTATGGGACAGTACAAGTGTCCTCAGACTTAAGAATGGATAAAAACAATGCGATGTATGTGTGTATTATAAGTGTGTGCATATTATATATGTGTATATATAAAGTTGAATATTACTCAGGGATAAAAAAGAATGAAATCTTGCCATTTGCAATGATGAGTGGAGCTAGAATGTATTATGCTAGGCAAAATAAGTTAGTCAGAGAAATACAAGTATCCTATGATTTCATTCATAAGTGGAATTTAAGAAACAAAACAAATGAGCGTATGGAAAGAAGAGAAAGAGAGGCCAATCAAGAAATAGACTCTTAATGATAGAGAGCTGAAAATTGCCAGAGGGGAGGTGGGTAGGGGGATGGGTTAAATAAGTGATGGGGATTAAGGAGAGCATTTGTTCTGATGAGCATCAGGTATTGTATGGAAGTGTTGAATCACTGTATTATATACCTGAAACTAATATCACACTCTAATTAACTGACTGGAATTTAAATACTTAAAAAAATATATTCCCAGTATACGAAGAGATCCAGTTGACAAGTAGATTAAATTAGGTCATCTACCTTCTTTGCTTCCTCCAGAGGGGATATACCCACCTTTTTATTTTTTCTCTTCCACTCCTCTCACCCTCTGCCACCAAAACTAGCTAGCTATATAATAATCATTTTAGAGACTTGCCAAAGCAGATCGGAGAAAAAGAGAAGAACATTTTACCTCCATTTTGCAGAGACCAATAGCAGACTTACATAAACAGCAAATAACAAAACAAAAGATTGATGTGAAAGAGGTGTTCAATTTAAGCTTCAGTACTTGTCTCCAACCGAGAAGAACCCATCAAACATTGAGAGAAATACAAAGAATTCATTGTATTTTTCAGAAAAGTGTCTTGAGACAACATATAAATGAGATTTTGGGTTCCCGAGTTCATTTCCTCTCATTCCTTAACACCTCCAAGCAAAAGATATTTTGATCAAATCAAAATACAGTTTTCCAATCTAGGTCTAATGGAAACTCTGCATAGCTAGATGGAGAGCTGAGTGAAAAAATTCTAAAAGAAACAGGAAAAATGGATTTCCATTCAAGGAGGAGTAACAGAAAGAAATGATAATTGTTTGCCTGGTTATTACCAAAAAGAAAGGAAAGATGAAGAGACACGCATGGAGAATAGGGACTCTACATCCTAAGCGCTTTTGATTAATACAGTTTGGAATGTCTCCAAAACTCCAGAGAAAGAATACATTAGATATGAATGTCCCTACATATTATCAACCAAAGAATCAAGAAAGAAGTATAGTTGTGTCAATATCTAGCAACGTTAAAGGAAAAGGTTTCCTTTAAAAGACTGTAGGGGTGCCTGAGTGGCATAGTCGGTTGAGTGCCAACTTTGGTTCAGGTCATGGTCTCACAGTTCGTGAGTTTGAGCCCCTTGTCTGGCTCTGTGCTGACAGCTCGGAGTCTGGGGCCTGCTTCGGATTCTGTGTCTCCCTCTCTCTCTGCTCCTCCCTCACTCATGCCCTGTCTCTCTCTTAAAAATAAACATTAAAATTATTTTTAATAATAAAGACTATAAAACTATGCCAATTTTTGGAAATCTATGAATAGAATGCATTAAATTAATAGGTCAGAGGAACAAATGGTCATAGGTTTGATGCTGATAAAATCAAGCTTCTATGTCTTACTAATATCTTAGTAACATACAGTAAATGTGTATTTTATCTTTATAAGAAAGGACACTAGAAAGTAGAATATAATGTTATCATAACTGACAGAAGATTTGACCATTTATTTGGAAACCTACATGAGAAAACTATGAGCATGTAAAAAAATAGTCTAGTGGCTAGTTGTGAAAGTTATATAAAACAATATTTTTTCTAATGACGGATCGTAGTAAATTTATTGCTATAATTTTAAAATATCATATTAATTTTGTTGGCAAGCAAAAAACAGGGAAAAACTTAGGAGGAAATGTAGAGTAATATTTATTACATATATAAAGAGGATATTAAATACTGCTGAGGTGCCTAAATGAAAACCTAATAAAAAGGGAGAGATAAAACCTTTCTCAGATCAGATAACTCAATAGCATAAGTATATTATTTCTCTCAAATCTATAAACCTATTGCAGCTTCAAATGAAATTTTAAAATACTTTTTGGAGATTGAAGAAATTATTTAAACATCTATCTAGAAAAAATATGCTCGATAATGCTAAAATTCTAAAATAAAGAGCAATAGGGAAATAGTTCTATCAGATATTTTTAAATATGCATATGTTTTAAACTCAGAGTAATTAAAGACATATTGTTTATGGGTACAAGAAGAACAAAAAAATTAAAAAGTAAGAAAATTCAAGGGCTCCTGGGTGGCTCAGTCAGTTAAGCATCTCACTCTTGATCTCAGCACAGGTCTTGATCTCACAGTTTGTGAATTCGAGCCCCTCAAAGCTGTCAGCACAGCACCTGCTTACAATTCTCTCTCCCTTTCATTCTTCCCCTACCCCACTGGTGCTCTCTTTCTCTCTCTCAAAATAAATAAATAAACTTTAAAAATTTTTTAAAAGAAAATTCAAACTTTAGAAATTTAGATAGATGGTTGAGATGATAAAATGAAAACACCTGTGTCTTTACACACACATTTATGCACATGAACATCATATAAAAAATAAAGTCCAAGTATATCAGATAAATAAATGTAAAACATAAATAAATTATTTGAATAAAACTAAAATACTAAATATAGAAATGTAAGCAAAATTAGAAATAACTACAGCAATATGAGATATTCTTTTATTCCTTCTAACAGAATGGAAAAATGAAAAGCATATAAAATCCCAGTTTGCCTTTGGAAGCAGCCACTCTATTTTATTGTTAGATGAGTTTTATCTAACAATATCCGATGTTTATTGTTAGGTAAGTATTGTGGGAGTATAAATCACTACAAGTTTTTTAAAGGGCAGCAAGTCACTATGTTTCATATTTTTAAATATGATTAATGTTCTAATATAATTTCTTTTCTGGAAATGCTCTTTTCTGAAATATACACACAATACATGCAGATATAGGTGTAAGTGTGTCATTATTTAGATAAGAGGGAAAAATGGAAGTAGTCTAAATCTCTATCAAAAGAGAATTACATAAAATTTTCATAGTATATTAATACAAAGGAGTTTTATGAAGCTTTTCAAAAAGAATATTATAAATCTACATATGCTGACATATAAAGGTATCTAATATCTGTTAAGTGAAAAAGAAGTTAAAGTAAATTATTTATAGTATGATCTCTTTTCTAAAAAGCATGATAGTTATTTCATTTCCTAGATTCAGTAAAACACTTATTCCAAATCCCCCCATCCTAATTTAATGAACTTGGAATGTTTTTCAAACAAAGATACCAGTCCTGGTCCAGGAGAGAAGTTGTGAATTATTTGTCATTTAATTGCACACACACAGATTCTGCAGTATTATATATTGCATTTGCATTGTTACAAGCATACACGACTATATTTTAATTTAGATTTGGATCCCTATTTGCCATTTAAAAGTGTTCAAAATGTTCAGCTACGTCCAGTATGAGCACTGCCATGAAATTTTCTACATGAAGTACATCAGATGATAAAATTTACATCAGTAGAAATTGCCACATATATTAGAAAAGGTTATAGGATTTTCAGTCTTCAGAAATGTGGGGATGACTATCGTGTAAAATACTCATCAAAAGCTTCTGTCTGACTTCCAGTTATGATGAAGTAACTGACAGTGGATGAGTCCTCTAGTTGTAAATAATTATAATCTTAGGAAAAATATTTGAGGCCAAAAAGTTTTCCAATTTTAAACAACAGGCACTAGAAATGTATAATTCTTGAGAGGAAGGAAACTTCAAATGATCTCTATAATTGCCTTTATTCTCTACCTAGGGGCAGTTTTCCAGCTACGGCACAGAGAGTTGGAGTCTAAGCAGAACCCAGCATTCCTGCTTCACTGGGGAAGAGTTCAGAATCTGAAGCAGCTGAAGGGATGAGACAGAACTCAAAGATATGTGCATGGGGAGGTTCAAGAAGTCTAGATGGGGTCCCCAGATTATAGGTGGGCTGAGCACATGCAGGATAAGCTCAGCCAAAAATTAGCTGCTACAGGGTTGAAAATGGAACCAAAATACAAGGTATCAAGCAGTAGGGGACCACATCAGAAGTTCAGGCTCATTAAAGTGGAAAAATTTACCTAGACCATCGTACTACCTTGGGTACTTATCTGAGAAAGCAAAAAGGCCAACCTTTAGGAATAAAAACTTTATTGTAAAAAAAAGCTCATTCTGGACCTGACCAAAAACCTAAAATCAACCCTAAGTACCAAACTGGAACCAAGGTTTGGGGATTTAGGATCTCTAAATTAGAGGGTCCTAAAAACTCTTTGGGCTTCTCAGAAACAACTTATCAAAGCAAAAGATCCAGTCTACACAAGAGAAAAGTAATCAACCAGTAAAAGGACAACTAGTTAAAGTTAAAATCTTCACAGGAAGATAACAGAACCAAGAGTCTCCATACTGTATCATCAGCAGGATGAGTGCACAATCAAAACTTACAAAAAGAAAAAAAAAAAAACAGAAAAATGTGATCTACACTCCAGAGGGGGAAAAATAAGTCAATAGTAATCACTGATCCAAGATGGCAAAATGTTGGATTGGAAAGACAAAGATTTTAAAGAAATTATAATAACTACATTCAAATAACTAAAGGAAAAATATGTTCAAAGATCAATAGCCTATTTAGGAGTTTTGTGGATCTGTATTACCCAATGATTTATTAAATAGAACATTACAAGAAAATAAGTCACACACACACACACACACACAATCAAAGAAGTTGGATTTGTTCAAAATTTTAAAAAAAGAATAGTGTTGCAAACAATACTATCAAGTAAGTGAGAATATAAACTGCACAATGGGAGATATATTTGCAAATTATATGTCCGATATGGGCATTATATCCAAATATATGAATCACTCTTATGACTTAAAATATGAAGACAACACAGATGAAACATAAACAGAGGATATGAACAGATGTTTCTCTATAAAATAAAAGCCAATAAGCACTGATAGCTTATCAGCATTAGTTATTAGAAAAATACAAATCAAAATCACAAAGAGATACTACTTCATGCTCACTAGGATATAGCTACTATCCAAAAGATGGATAATAAACAAGTGCTGGTAAGAATGTGGAGAAATTAAAACCCTTATATTGCAGGTATGAACATAAAATGGACCAACCACTTTGGAATACAGGTGGTTCCTAAAAAGTTAAACATAAGTTACCATATTGATACAGTGCGGTAGGCAGAATAATGCACTGTCCTCCAAATATATATATGTCCTGATCTCCAGAACCCATGACTGTGTCATCTTACATGGCAAAAAGGACTTTGCAAATGTGATGAAATGAAGGATTTGAGATGGGAAGTTTCTTCTGTGGGTCTAATGTCACCATAAGGACCTTTTTAAGTGAGGCAGGGAAGCAGAAGATTCAAAGGGAGACTGAGCCATGCTACCTTACTGGATTTGAAGATGGGAAAGGGCATGGAACTAAGGGATACAGATGGTCCCCAAACCTGAAAAGAGTAAGAATCTTTCCTAGAGGCTATGAAAGGAACACCACCTTGCTGACACCTTGCATTTTTTTCAGGTGAAAACCAGGACTTCTAGAATTACAAATAAGAAATTTGCATTGAATAAAGCCAATGTGTTTGTGGTAACCTTGTTGCTGCAGCAGTAGGCAACTGTGACACCCAATAGTTTTACCCCTAGGTGTGTACATAAGAAAAAGAAAAACATCTATATCCACACAAAACTTGCACACAGATGTTCATAGCAGCATTATTTACAATAGCCACCCAAGCAGAAACAACTCAAATGCCTATTAACTGAGAAATGTATATATCTGAGCTGTAATACAGTGGAATATAACTGGCAATAAAAATAAATGAGGGACACCCAGGTGGCTCAGTTTGTTAAGTGTCAGACTTCAGCTCAGGTCATGATCAACAGTTTGTGTGAGTTCGAGTCCCACATTGGGATGTGTGCTGACAGCTCAGAGCCTGGAACTTGCTTCGATTCTGTGTCTCCCTCTCTCTCTGCTCCTTCCCTACTTGCTCTCTCTCTCTCTCTCTCTCTGAAAATAATAAATAAACCTTAAAAATTGTTTTAATTAAAAACCAGTAATTGCTACAATATAGATGACACTTGAAAACATTACACCAAGTGACAGGATACAGTCACAAGAGATTACATATTGCATGATTCCATTTATATGAAGTATCCAAGACAGGCAAATCCATAGGTAGAAAAACACAGTAAATGTGTGGTTGCCTGGGGGATAGTGTTGAGAAATGGGGAGGGAATAACAATGGATACGGAGTTCCCTTTATAGACTTTGAAATGTTTTCAACTTAAACTATGTTGATGATTGCATAACTCTGAATTTACCAAAAAAATAAATTGTATACTTTAAATGGCATATAAAATTTGTCTTAATGAAGGGTTAAAAACATAAACCCCAAAAATATTTAAAAAATATTAAAAAAATAAAAACAGCCTTATTGAGTAATCAGATAGAGAAGTTCAGTCGAGCAAAGGTAATTATAACAAGGTGTAAATTTTAAAAGAGAAAAAGAAAAAAAATTCACCAAATGGGTTTAATGGCATATATGAGAAGTTTCAGTGAACATAAAAGCAGATCAATACAATTTGAAAAGCCCAGAAAATTGGGGTGCCTGGCTGGCTCAGTTGGTTAAGTATCTGGCTCTGATCTTATGGTTTGTGAGCTCAAACTGCATTCAAGCTCTATGCTGACAGTGCAGAACCTGCTTGAGATTCTCTCTCTCTCCCTCTCTCTCTTCCTGTCTCGGGCTCGTGCTCTCTCTCTCAAAATAAACAAACTTAAAAAAAAGAAAAACAGAGATTAGAAGAATATATTCAGAAACATGTCAGACAAGATCAAATAATCTGACATATATATATATATTGACATATATATATGTCAATATATATATATATATATATATGTGTGTGTGTATATATAGAACAGGAGTCCGAAGAAGAGAAAATAAGTAAGAATGAGGCAGAAAATTATTTGTTAAAATAGTGCCTGGAAGGTTTCTCAGTTTGCAAAAAAGCACCTACCTTCAGATTCATAATCCTTAGCAAACCTCAGGTAAGATAAATACAAGAAAAACAACCTAACCACATTATGGCCCAACTACCCAATACCATATATAAAGAGAAAATTTTGAAAGTGGCAGAGACAAAAGACACATACCTGGAAACCTAATTGAGAGTAGCTACTAACATTTTATCAGAAAACACTGGAGGAACACTTTTAAGTGCTTACGATTAAAACAAAAACCAAAACGGTCATCCTTGAATTCTTTGAGTGAAGAGAGCCTTAAACACAACACGAAATAAAGCCAGGAGCATTAGTTTGCAAGGCCCTCCATAACAGAGTATCGCAAACTGGGTGACTGAAACATCAGACATTTATGGTCCCACAGTTCTGAAGGCTCAGTCTGAGATCAAGGTGTCAGAAGGGCTGCTTCTTTCTGAGAGTCATGAAAGAAATTTTGTTCTATGCCTTCCCCCAGCCTTAGCTCTGATGGTTTGCTGGCAATTGTCAGTGTTCCTTGGCTTAGAGAGAAATCACCTGAGTCTCTGCCTTCATGGTTCTGTGGTGGTGTTCGTGTGTGTGTGTGTGTGTGTGTGTGTGTGTGTGTGTGTGTGTTCACATGGCATTCTTTCATAAGGACACAAGTCATATATTGGATGAGAAGCCCACCCAATTCCTGTATGACTTTATGTCAACAAATTACATCCGCAGCAGCCCTATATCCATGTAAGATCACATTTTGTGGTACTGGGGGTTAGGATTCCAGCATATGAATTGTGGGGGAATGTGCTTCACCTTATTACAACATTATAGATCAACAAAAGCTGAGTGCATATGCCATCAGCAGATCTGAACCATACATAATAAATGTTAGAGGATGTTCTTTTGGCTAAAGTAAAAATGATACCATATGGAAGGAAAGGAAAAATTTAAAAAAATGAATGATTTTAAAACAAGAGAGAGACATATGCAATGCAGTTTTTCCTTATTATAATCTTCTTAAAACACAACTGACTGTTTAAAGAAAAAGTGAGGTTTATAACATATTCGTACATGAAATCTACAATAGAGAAAGGGCAAGTTGTGGTAAAGGGAATTATCAAGTTATTGTATTTGTGAAATGTGAAGTGGGTTACTGAATTAGGAACTTGGGAGTAAGAGGTACTATGTCCATCCCAGTTGTCTTAACCAAGTCTTTGGCTCACTTTTATATATTAGTTTTATTTTTAATTTTTTTCTACAGCCAGGTTATTATATCCCTAAATATGGCATCCATATAAGATTATAAACTCTAGAGTCAGATTGCTAAAATCAAATACACTCACTCTACTGATAAATTGTGTGCCCTTGGATAACTTATGAAATTTTTCTCCTTTGTTTTCTCTTCTGTAAGGTGGGGGCAAAATTAACACTTAGCTCATATTTTGATTAAGAAACCTCCACTACATTTTTCCTCAGTATAAAAACTGTTAATAATTATTTACTGTTATTATCTCCTACTACCTAATATTATCATGTACATTCATGTTTATGCACAAAATTATATAAGTATTATCTTTCTAATTGTGAGGAAGATATAAATAAACATGTATTGATCACTTACTGTATCCAGGGAGTTTAAACGCTTTACAGAACTTATTTGTTATCATAAACTTTAGTAATTAGATATAGTACCCTTTTTAGAACAAGATATTGCAATATCAAAAGATTTCCTGACCCATTTAGTAAATAGAATAAGATTATGATCTAAGTCTAGACTCCATAAACTCTATACCATTTTACTTCCAAGAATAAATCGCTGTAGCCTCTATTCAAAAACAAAACTGTGAGGCACCTGGGTGGCTCAGCCGGTTAAGCGTCCAACTTCCCCATGGGTCACGATCTCACTGTTCATGAATTTGAGCCCTGCATCATGCTCTGTGCTGACAGCCCAGAGCCTGGAGTCTGCTTCACATTCTGTGTGTGTCTCTCTCTGCCCCTCCCCTGCTCACACACTGTGTCTCCCAAAAATAAACATTAAAATCTTTTTTTAAAACTAAAGTCACGCAATTATCATCTGTTGAACTGTAGAAAAGTGAGTCAACTTAAATCCAGTCACATCCACCTTAAAAATCTGGCATCTGCTGAGCAATACCTATATTAAAATTATTTCCTATTCAACAGAGATTCTGAACTGGGGGGACAGTTTTGATATAAAACATTCCTTTGTATTGGCCTCGCAAATCAAAAACACCGGAAAATTCATTTAAACTTCTACATGTTATCTGAACTTTTAAACTTTCTTCTCTAACATAAGCCATCTCTTGCACTGAGGTAGAGCAAAAGAACAACAGCAGCAACAATAATCACTTAGCAGGTTATATATCCATGTTTTGGGTTAGAACATCTGTGTGCTGTAAACATGGCTCCTCTTTAAAAGAGAGACATAACTTGGACCCAAATGCTAGGATGAACCATTTTCAGAATATTCAGAAGATATAACGTAAAAGTGACCACAAGAATTCCACAGTGTCATACCCCATCACTTATGCCATGTAAGTCATATATATCTCATGTGGACCAGATCCTTCCACACAGTGAGAAAAGCCACCTTAAGCCTCTTTTCTACTCTCATCATCCCTGCTCCCCATGTTCAAGTACAATGCCTTCAAATTCCAAAGTCCCTACATTTCTCAAAGACTCTTAGAAAGCAATTTTCTTATAAGATTTGAGCTTAATAAAATTATGTCAGAGATGTGTGGACAACCTGCTCTTTCCCAGACCCTACTGTTTTCCCAAACACTGGGCATGCCAACTTGATTTCACTTAGTCAATAATGCTTTCAGAGTAAACGAGAGACACCTGAGATGGACTTTAAGGATTTATGTAGACGTGAAGAACGACAGGAATGGTATCCTAAAACCTTTCATTTCAGTTACTTAAAACGTAACTCTCATCAGATAAGTGAAAGATGAAGTTCGCTTCCAGTACATTATGACTCCTCCCCTCCCCTTACCTGGAAACCTAACCACAACTTCAGCTTCTCTCAAAGAAGGCTTGAAAAATACAAGTTAGTTAGAAGAGCATCACATAAATAGCACTTTAAACCAAGTACAGAATTCATTTTAAAAAGGAAACTATGTAAAAATTTAACTAAATTGAATATTATTTCTCATAATGTCATTATCGTGCACCTCAGGGATGATTGTGAAGCATCGGTGTGCTTTGTATCCTACAGTTCAGCACCATGTTTTATTCTGTTCCACCATCCTATTTCCCTATCTCTTAAACCCATCTAGACTTTTCCTTCCAATACACAACAACAACAACAACAAAGTATGATCAGAATAGAGGGGAAATACTCGTTTTGGCCATATTAGACTGTTTGCCTTATTTAATTTGGGGGAGGGGGCACATGCTTTCCTTATCTTAAGGAAACACTAAGTTTTCTATGAAAGGCAACAGATTGCATAAAGGTGGAGTGAATAGCAAATAGCTGTTGATTGGTTTTAAATCAACGAAGCCCTCTAGAAATGAAAACTGAAATTGAGTTTCTTGCACTATTTTTTGTATCCAGGGCCCGTAGTAGGTCCAGCATGGCCAATCTTGAGCCTGCTTATAGAGTGTTACTCATTTTAAAGTTTTGATAATCATATTCTCATGTTTTACGGACACATCCTCCTGTCTGCAGTTCAGACATAAACACGCAGCTGTATGTACAGCTCAGCCTGCTGCATTACCTCAGCAAATCAGAGCCTTCAAATTAGGCATTCTGGAACAAACGTAAGCAGAAAGAAGAGAGGAAATTTGTTTTGCAAATGTAAACTTCCAAACAGCTTCCTTTAATGGCCACATTTTGTTCTTTGAGTCCACAAAAGTTGGCTACCATTTAGACATAAAACAAACTTTTAAAAATTGACATTACTAGTGGAACAATGGAGCCAGTTTCTTGGGAGAAGAAAAGCACCAAGGCTGTCCCCTCTTCATTCCTATTAAGAGTTTACCTTATCCTTAAACAAATCCCCAAGGTTTTATCCTGAATTTGTATAACAGCCAGCGCCACCATCAAACCAACTGAGTAGAGTTTCTGCATGTCAGGATTATTTATTCATTTATCAAGTCAACATTAATTGTAAGTTTTCTTATATCAAGCCCTACTAAATACTGGGGACCAAAGATGAAATAAGTTTCCTTTGCTTTCAAGAACCTCACCTTCTGCTAAAACAGATTTTAGTCTGTGGTTAATCTGAGGAAGGTAGGGAATTATGATACAACTTTATTTAAATTCAGTACAAAATCAAAGCAGTATAAAATTTAAAAATAAATTTGCATAGAGAGATCAAATTTCCAAACCTCAGAAAAGTACTGAAACAACATATGTATGTTCTAAGGTGAGAGTATGGGATTTGTTTCCATGGTTTTGCAAGTAATAGAAGATGGGGAAGCCTCATTAAACTAAAATGATACATTATTGGTAAGAAAAGGAAGTATAGTTTGGCTTCACATGGAGTTAGAAGGAGATAAAGAAAGTTGTTAACAAAGGAAGCTACATTTCTCCAGCTCTCAAGGTAGCATGGTCTCATCTTTATTTCCCGACAAAGAGAGGGAGAATGTATATGTGTTGGGGACAGGGGCAGAGTAAGAGAGAGAGAGAATCTTAAGCAGTCTTCAAGCTCAGCACGGAGCCAACTCCAGGATCAATCAATCCCCTTATCCCTGAGCCAAAATCAGGTGTCGCCTGCTCAAACACTGAGCAACCCCAGTGTCCCTCTCTGTTTCATTTTTAATTCTATATGCTTACTAGCCTGTCTGTTCCATTGTGCGCCTGGCAGAACAAATGTTGTATTTCCTTAGAAAATATATTTTTTTCTCATCATCAAAATAAAAACAGACAACTAATTTCTAGTCCTGAACCCATTTCACAGAAGTCTGAGGGAGAGAGAGAGAGAGAGAGAGAGAGAGAGAGAGAGAGGAGAAAGAGAAGAGAACTGATTGGCTCTAGGGTCCACATCTTGCCCAATCTTCATGGTGGTAGGAGTGGGTCAGTGTCAAGGCAGAGTCATGGAGTATAGCCCTGCTTGCTGGCTTGGGCTCATTGATAACTGCTTTCTCAGCACCATGATGTTGGGTCTTGGCAGAGAGGTTCTAGCACACACACGGCAGAAAAGATGGGGCTTGCCTGGGGGCTGCCCACTGCTGAAGAGTACAGCACAGAAAATTAGCAGTTTCCTCTATTTGTAATCCTTCTTTCCTTTCTCAAAAGAAATTGCCAAGCTAATCCAAGTGACAGAGATGTAAGAGATAAATATAATACAGTGGACTAAGCGCTATCAGGGAGGTGGATGTAAAGAACAGCCTTCACAGCAGCTGTGAGAAACTGCATTACACAGCAAAGATGCACACACTTTTGAGGCTTTATTCTTTGTTTCAGTTTCGTTTTATTAACAAATTTGATTTATTCTATATAGGAAGTCCCCCTAATTTTGAAATTTTCAAAAGTCTATATTAAATTGCCAAATAATATGTGTACAGAGAGATGAAGTTCCCTAAAAGGCACAGCTATGAGCCAAGCATCACAGGAGCCCTGGAAACCTCTCTCACGGTTCGTCTGTTAGTACTTCCCCATCACCCTCTAAAGGTAACCACGACTCTGCCTTTTCTCGCCATAGATTAATGATGCCTGTTGCTGAACTTCATATAAAGGGAGTCATGTCATATGGTCCTTTTGTAGGTCTGACTTTTTTAACCTTATGTGTATGAGGGTAACCCACTATTTTGTGTAGCTAGAGTCTGTGAAATTTTACTGCCATATTGAATTTCATGGAATGAATAAACCACAACACATTTATCCATTACACTATTAATGGATATTTGCATGTTCCTATTCTTCAGATGGGATGGTAAGTGTTGCTATTAATATTCTTGTATATACTTTTAATAAATGCATATGTGCTTTTCCATTTGTTTGAGACATTGTGATGGGTGTACAGTCATAACTGATAGTTTTTGTAATTTCTATTTCCTGACAACTGATGATATTAAGAACATATTGACAGGTTTATGGGGCACTTGGTTACCATTTTTGATAAAGTAACAATTTTCATTTTTTCTTTTTTTAAAATGACTTGGTTGTTGTTTTTTTCCCCTCTGCTTCCTTTCTGTGGATGTCATTAAAATTGAGAACTTCTGTTTATCAAAGGACCCAATTGTGAGAATACACATAAAAACACCTTTTTATTTAAAATATAGACCCTCTCTTACCAAAATTCGATTCTCACTCAAATATTTAAAACTATGCCTGTTACGTGAAATAAGAATGCCTCTATTAAGATATATACCACTACAGAATATGATAATAATATTCTATAGAGGAAAACTTGACTCAAAGACTTAGATTTTCTTTTAATTTGCATAAGAGATCCATATGAGGAAAAGCAATCCACATATTAGGAGTTATGTATTTAGTGTGTAATCAATATGGTCATAATCTATAAATAACTTATTCCCTGCCTCTCCTTCATCATTTATCCATTTTTTTAAAATATTAATTTATTTATTATGAGAGAAAGAGACAAACACAAGTGTGGATGGGGCAGCAAGAGAGGGAGAGAGAGATTACAAGCAGGCTCCATGCTGTTCCCGTAGAGCCTGATGCAGGGCTCAATTTCATTAATCATGAGATCACGACCTGAGCCAAAATCAAGAGTCAGATACTTAACAGACTGAGACACCCAAGTGCCCCCATCATGTATCTTTTTTAATACTTCAAAGAAAAAGTTTCCCTTAAGTCTCCAAATCAGAAAATCTGTGCTGGAAAATTTACTTGGTTTTCTCCTATGAGCACTATGTCTTCTGTGACAGACTGTGTCCTCTTCTTTTCTTTGTTTCCTAACAGATGTTTAGCTCATATTTATATACTACAAAAAACTGTGTATACATTTCTCCATACTAATCCTATCCCTGCCTTGATTTTGCAATTTCCCTGATATTTCTAGTAACATTTCATAAAGATATATGATCAATATAAAAGTAAAAAAACAAAACACAAGAATATATATGTGTGCATATATGTCATATATATATAAGCACACACTAAGCTAAATATATATATACACTTAACTAAATACATACATATGTAATAAAATATATATGATTAGGTAAATGTATACTATGAGTATATACATATGCATAGGCATATATAATACAATCAATACACATAATATTTTTACATATATTATATATGTGGTTTTTTACATATATATGTGTGTTTTTACAAATATGTGTATTTTTATGATTGGACTTAAATTTTCTAAGAGAAACAAACAATAACTTTAGGGTTAGTGACCCTAATAAATATTTCTGTTCTTATGTCTTGTGGCATAATATTATTTTTGCTAAAGTCTTTGGCCATATGCTTGCTTAACTTTCATTGCATGTTACAAAGTGCAGATTAGAACTGGGATCAAAGCTGGGAGAGGGCAAGATGGCGGAGAAGTAAGGAGCTCCCTACCTGCACTCACGCCCATACATCACACAGAAAAGATCTGAAGCCATTGGAAACCTTACAAAACCTGAGAGATTGGGAGAAAAAGGACGCAGAATCCACTGAGAGAGCCTTCTAACGTGAGTGCGAACCGGGGAAGATAAAATCGGGCCGGGATTGGAGACTCCAGGGTGGGAGGCGATCCCCCTCTACCCTCTACGGGGAGTGAGAGGGGAAAAGGAGAGAGTCCGAAACAGAAAAACCTCCGCTCAGTGCATATAAAGACCGTACTTGCCAAATACCTGCACACCAGGCCCCCTCACGCCAACTGGTCCTTGGGGGGGGGGTTGCTGAGTACACAAACTGCTTCTTTCTGTTGACTCCTGGAGGCTGGACTTCAGAGTGGTGGCGCGCCTGACACCATTGTAGCTCCTGGGCGGCTGGGGCCCCTGAAAGAGCCGCGCGGACAC